>NC_086452.1:397381457-397398957 GCF_028390025.1 Pseudophryne corroboree
TCCGTGGGACGAATATGGCCATTGACATGCCTGGTCAAATTACAAAAAAAAAATCACCTCTTCGGTGTGGAATTATTTTAACAGAAATGCGGATAACAGGTGTCAAGTCGTGTGTTGCCTTTGTCAAGCTGTAATAAGTAGGGGTAAGGACGTTAACCACCTAGGAACATCCTCCCTTATACGTCACCTGGAGCGCATTCATCAGAAGTCATTGACAAGTTCAAAAACTTTGGGTGACAGTGGAAGCAGTCCACTGACAACTAAATCCCTTCCTCTTGTAACCAAGCTCCTGCAAACCACACCACCAACTCCCTCAGTGTCAATTTCCTCCTTAGACAGGAAAGCCAATAGTCCTGCAGGCCATGTCACTGGCAAGTCTGACGAGTCCTCTCCTGCCTGGGATTCCTCCGATGCATCCTTGAGTGTAACGCCTACTGCTGCTGGCGCTGCTGCTGTTGTTGCTGCTGGGAGTCGATCGTCATCCCAGAGGGTAAGTCGGAAGACCACTTGTACTACTTCTAGTAAGCAATTGACTGTCCAACAGTCCTTTGCGAGGAAGATGAAATATCACAGCAGTCATCCTGCTGCAAAGCGGATAACTCGGGTCTTGGCAGCTTTGGTGGTGTTAAACGTGTGTCCGGTATCCACCGTTAATTCACAGGGAACTAGAGAATTGCTTGAGGTACTGTGTCCCCGGTACCAAATACCATCTAGGTTCCATTTCTCTAGGAAGGCGATACCGAGAATGTACACAGACGTCAGAAAGAGTCACCAGTGTCCTAAAAAATGCAGTTGTACCCAATGTCCACTTAACCACGGACATGTGGACAAGTGGAGCAGGGCAGACTCAGGACTATATTACTGTGACCGCCCACTTTGTAGATGTATTGCCTCCCGCAGCAAGAACAGCAGCGGCGGCACCAGTAGCAGCATCTCGCAAACGCCAACTCGTTCCTAGGCAGGCTATGCTTTGTATCACCGCTTTCCATAAGAGGCACACAGCTGACAACCTCTTACGGAAACTGAGGAACATCATCGCAGAATGGCTTACCCCAATTGGACACTCCTGGGGATTTGTGTCATCGGACAACGCCACCAATATTGTGCGTGCATTACATCTGGGCAAATTCCAGCACGTCCCATGTTTTGCACATACATTGAATTTGGTGGTGCAGAATTTTTTTTAAAACGACAGGTGCGTGCAAGATATGCTGTCGGTGGCCCGAAGAATTGCGGGCCACTTTTGACATTCAGCCACCGCGTGCCGAAGACTGGAGCACCAGCAAACACTCCTGAACCTGCCCCACCATCATCTGAAGCAAGAGGTGGTAACGAGGTGGAATTCAACCCTCTATATGCTTCAGAGGATGGAGGAGCAGCAAAAGGCCATTCAAGCCTATACAGCTACCTACGATATAGGCAAAGGAGGGGGAATGCACCTGACTCAAGCGCAGTGGAGAATGATTTCAACGTTGTGCAAGGTTCTGCAACCCTTTGAACTTGCCACACGTGAAGTCAGTTCAGACACTGCCAACCTGAGTCAGGTCATTCCCCTCATCAGGCTTTTGCAGAAGAAGCTGGAGACATTGAAGGAGGAGCTAAAACGGAGCGATTCCGCTAGGCATGTGGGACTTGTGGATGGAGCCCTTAATTCGCTTAACCAGGATTCACGGGTGGTCAATCTGTTGAAATCAGAGCACTACATTTTGGCCACCCTGCTCGATCCTAGGTTTAAAACCTACATTGTATCTCTCTTTCCGGCAGACACAAGTCTGCAGAGGTTCAAAGACCTGCTGGTGAGACACTTGTTAACTCAAGCGGAACGTGACCCGTCAACAGCTCCTCCTTCACATTCTCCCGCAACTGGGGCTGCAAGGAAAATGCTAAGAATTCCGAGCCCACCTGCTGGCGGTGATGCAGGGCAATCTGGAGCGAGTGCTGACATCTGGTCCGGACTGATGGACCTGCCAACGATTACTGACATGTCGTCTATTGTCACTGCATATGATTCTGTCACCATTGAAAGAATGGTGAAGGATTATATGAGTGACCGCATCCAAGAAGGCACGTCAGACAGTCCGTACGTATACTGGCAGGAAAAAGAGTCAATTTGGAGGCCCTTGCACAAACTGGCTTTATTTTACTTAAGTTGCCCCCCCTCCAGTGTGTACTCCGAAAGAGTGTTTAGTGCAGCCGCTCACCTTGTCAGCAATCGGCGCACGAGGTTACTTCCAGAAAATGTGGAGAAGATGATGTTCATCAAAATGAATTATAATCAATTCCTCCGTGGAGACATTCAACAGCAATTGCCTCCAGAAAGTACACAGGAACCTGAGATGGTGGATTCCAGTGGGGACGAATTAATAATCTGTGAGGATGGGGATGTACACAGTGAAAGGGGTGAGGAATCGGACGATGAGGAGGAGGTGGACATCTTGCCTCTGTATTGCCAGTTTGTGCAAGGAGAGATTGATTGCTTCTTTTTTGTTGTTCGCCCAAACCAACCAGTCATTTTAGCCACAGTCGTGTGGCAGACCCTGTCGCTGAAATTATGGGTTTGTTAAAGTGTGCATGTCCTGTTTATACAACATAAGGGTGGGTGGGAGGGCCCAAGGACAATTCCATCTTGCACCTCTTTTTTCTTTAATTTATCTTTGCATCATGTGATGTTTGGGGCCAATTTTTTTAAGTGCCATCCTGTCTGACACTGCAGTGCCACTCCTAGATGGGCCAGGTGTTTGTGCCGGCCACTTGGGTCGCTTAGCTTAGTCATCCAGCGACCTCGGTGCAAATATGTGTGTGTGTATATATAAAATTTTTGTGGTCACACTCTTTCTTGCACCCCTATTGTCCATATGTAAATTAAATGTTAAGAAATTCCCCAGGTGTTTTTACTGATATGCTTGGGTGTGGTTCCTGTCTCTTTAAAAGAGTGGGATAGGGCCTAAACACATGATATAAGCATGCTGTGCATTTAAAATCTAAAAGATGCCTGTGAGCATTGCTCAGATTTGTGGAAGTCAGTGTAGGGACTGACCAAATGGGAAGGCCGTGAAGGGGCTGGTCAGCTTAACAAACTATTGCAATATTTTGGAACTAACATTCCCTGAATTCAGATGAATTACAGTTTGAAGTGTTAATATTAGGTGAGTGCTGAATTTGTATGATTTTTATATATATATATATATATATATATATATATATATATATATATATATATATTATATATATATATACATATATATATATATATATACATATATACACACACACACACACACATTTCTCTGACGTCCTAGTGGATGCTGGGAACTCCGTAAGGACCATGGGGGATAGCGGCTCCGCAGGAGTCTGGGCACATCTAAAGAAAGCTTTAGGATCACCTGGTGTGCACTGGCTCCTCCCCCTATGACCCTCCTCCAAGCCTCAGTTAGATTTCTGTGCCCGACGAGAAGGGTGCACACTAGGGGCTCTCCTGAGCTCTTTGTGAAAGTTTTAGTTTAGGTTTATTATTTTCAGTGAGACCTGCTGGCAACAAGCTCACTGCATCGTGGGACTAAGGGGAGAAGAAATGGACTCACCTGCGTGCAGAGTGGATCGGGTTTCTTAGGCTACTGGACATTAGCTCCAGAGGGACGATCACAGGTTCAGCCTGGATGGGTCCCGGAGCCGCGCCGCCGGCCCCCTTACAGAGCCAGAAGAGCGAAGAGGTCCGGTGAAATCGGCGGCAGAAGACGATCCTGTCTTCAGATAAGGTAGCGCACAGCACCGCAGCTGTGCGCCATTGCTCTCAGCACACTTCACACTCCGGTCACTGAGGGTGCAGGGCGCTGGGGGGGCAGCGCCCTGAGACGCAATAAATCGATAAAAACCTTATATGGCTAAAATAAATGCATCACATATAACTCCTGGGCTATATGGATGCATTTAACCCCTGCCAAAACATACAGAAAAACGGATGATAAGGACGCCGATAAGGGGGCGGAGCCTATCTCCTCAGCACACTGGCGCCATTTTCCCTCACAGCTCAGCTGGAGGGAAGCTCCCTGGCTCTCCCCTGCAGTCACTACACTACAGAAAGGGGTTAAAAAAGAGAGGGGGGCACAAATTAGGCGCAGTATAAACAATACAGCAGCTATAAAGGGAAAACACTTATATAAGGTTATCCCTGTATATATATATATATATATATATATATATATATATATATATATATATATATATATATATATATATATATAGCGCTCTGGTGTGTGCTGGCAAACTCTCCCTCTGTCTCCCCAAAGGGCTAGTGGGTCCTGTCCTCTATCAGAGCATTCCCTGTGTGTGTGCTGTGTGTCGGTACGTTTGTGTCGACATGTATGAGGAGAAAAATGATGTGGAGACGGAGTAGAGTGTCTGTAATAGTGTTGTCACCCCCTAGGGGGTCGACACCTGAGTGGATGTACTGTTGAAATTGCGTGACAGTGTCAGCTTTGTATAAAAGACAGTGGTTGACATGAGACAGCCGGCTACTCAGCTTGTGCATGTCCAGACGTCTCATACAGGGGCTCTAAAGCGCCCGTTACCTCAGATACAGACGCCGACACGGATACTGACTCCTGTGTCGACGGTGAAGAGACAACCGTGATTTCCAATAGGGCCACTCATTGCATGATTGATGCAATGGAAAATGTTTACACTTTTCTGATAATATGAATACCACCAAAAAAAGGGGTATTATGTTTGGTGAGGAAAAACGTCCTGTAGTTTTCCTGAATCTGAAAAATAAAATGAGGTGTGTGATGATGCGTGGGTTTCCCCCCGATAACAATTGATAATTCAAAAAAGTTATTGGCAGTATACCTTTTCCCGCCAGAGGTTAGGGTGCGTTGGGAAACACCCCCTACAGGGGATAAGGCGCTCACACGCTTGTAAGAACAAGGGCTCTACCCTCTCTTGAGATGGCCTCCCTTAAGGATCCTGCTGATAAAAAGCAGGAGGGTATCCTAAAATGTATTTACACACATACTAGTGTTATACTGCGAGCAGCAATCGCCTCAGCCTGGATGTGCAGTGCTGGGTTGGCGTGGTCGGATTCCCTGACTGGAAATATTGATATCCTAGATAAGGACAGTATATTATTGCCTATAGAGCAATTAAAAGATGCATTTCTATATATGCATGATGCACAGCGGAATATTTGCCGACTGGCATCAAGTATAAGTGCGTTGTATTCTACCAGTAAAGTGGTCAGGGATTCCAAACGGCATTTGGAAGTATTGCCTTAAAAAAGGGGATGTACCCTAGGTCGCCTCTCAAAATAAGACGCCGTATTATCAGGCGCAGTCCTGGTTGGCAAGCGGACAAAAGGGTTCCTCTTTTCTGCTCGTGACAGAGGGAGAGGAAAATGGCTGCAGAGATCAGCCAGTTCCCAGGAACAGAAACCCTTTTCCGCCTCTGCCAAGCCCTCAGTATGACGCTAGGGCTTTACAAGTTCAGGCATGGTGGGGGCCCGTTCTCAGTGAATTTCAGTGCGCAGTGGGCTCACTCGCAAGTAGACCCCTGGATCCTTCAGGTAATATTTCAGGGGTACAAATTGGAATTCGAGACGTATTCCCCTCGCCGTTTCCAAAAGTCTGTTTTACCGACGTCTCCCGCTGACAGGAGGCAGTTTTGGAAGCCATTCACAAGCTGTATTCCCAGCAGGTGATAATTAAGGTACCCCTCCTGCAACAGGGAACGGGGTATTATTCCACACTATTGTGGTACCGAAGCCAGACGGCTCGGTGAGACCGATTTTAAAATCTAAAATCTTTGAACACTTACATACAGAGGTTCAAATTCAAAATTGAGTCACTCAGAGCAGTGATTGCAAACCTGGAAGAAGGGGACTACATGATGTCTCGGGACATCAAGGATACTTACCTTCATGTCAAAATTTACCCTTCTCACCAAGGGTATCTCAGGTTATGGTACAGAACTGTCACTATCAGTTCAGACGCTGCCGTAGGGAGGGTCCACGGCACCCCGGGTCTTTACTGAAGTAATGACCGAAATGATGATATTCCTTCGAAGGAAGGGAATTTTAGTTATCCTTTACTTGGACGATTCCCTGATAAGGGTAAGATCCAGGGAACAGTTGGAGATCGGTGTAGCACTATCTCAGGTAGTGTTGCGGCAGCACGATTGGATTCTCAATATTCCAGATTCGCAGCTGGTTCCGACGACTTGTCTTCTGTTCCTAGGGATGATCCTGGACACAGTCCAGAAAGAAGGTGTTTCTCCCGGAGGAAAAAGCCAGGGAGTTATCCGAGCTAGTCAGGAACCTCCTAAAACCAAACCAAGTCTCAGTGCATCAATGCACAAGGGTTCTGGGTAAAAATGGTGGCTTCCTACGAAGCAATCCCATTCGGCAGATTCCACGCAAGACTTTCCAGTGGAACCTACTGGACAAATGGTCTGGGTCGCATCTTCAGATGCATCAGCGGATAACCCTGTCACCAGGGACAAGGGTATCCCTCCTGTGGTGGTTGCAGAGTGCTCATCTTCCAGAGGGCCGCAGATTCGGCATTCAGGACTGGGTCCTGGTGACCACGGATGCCAGCCTGCGAGGCTGGGGAGCAGTCACACAGGGAAGGAATATCCAGGGCTTATGGTCAAGCCTGGAGACATCACTTCACATAAATATCCTGAAGCTAAGGGCCATTTACAATGCTCTAAGCTTAGCAAGACCTCTGCTTCAAGGTCAGCCGGTGTTGATCCAGTCGGACAACATTACAACAGTCACCCACGTAAACAGACAGGGTGCCACAAGAAGCAGGAGGGCAATGGCAGAAGCTGCAAGGATTCTTCGCTGGGCGAAAAACCATGTGATAGCACTGTCAGCAGTTTTCATTCCGGGAGTGGACAACTGGGAAGCAGATTTCCTCAGCACGACCTCCACCCGGGAGAGTAGGGACTTCACCCAGAAGTCTTCCACATGATTATAAACCGTTGGGAAAAACTCGACAGGTATTGCGCCAGGTCAAGGGACCCTCAGGCAATAGCTGTAGATGCTCTGGTAACACCGTGGGTGTACCAATCAGTGTATGGGTTCCCTCCTCTGCCTCTCATACCCAAGGTACTGAGATTGATAAGATGGAGAGGAGTAAGCACTATATTAGTGGCTCCGGATTGGCCAAGAAGGACTTGGTAACCGGAACTTCAAGAGATGCTCACGGAGGATCCGTGGCCTCTACCTCTAAGAAGGGACCTGCTTCAGCGGGGACCTTGTCTGTTCCAAGACTTGCCGCGGCTGCGTTGACGGCATGGCGGTTGAACGCCGGATCCTGAAGGAAAAAGGCATTCCGGATGAAGTCATCCCTATCCTGATCAAGGCCGGGAAGGATGTAACCGCAAAACATTATCACCGCATTTGGCGAAAATATGTTGCGTGGTGCGAGGCCAGTAAGGCTCGACGGAGGAAATTCAACTGGGTCGATTCCTACATTTCCTGCAAACAGGAGTATCTATGGGCCTGAAATTGGGGTCCATTAAAGTTCAAATTTCGGCTCTGTCGATTTTCTTCCAAAAAAGAACTAGCTTCAGTCCCTGAAGTTCAGACGTTTGTTAAAGGGGTACTGCATATACAGACTCCTTTTGTGCCTTCAGTGGCACTTTGGGATCTCAAGGTGGTTTTTGGGTTCCAAAAGTCACATTGGTTTGACCCACTTAAATCTGTGGAGTTAAAATAGCTCACAGAAAAAGTGGTCATGCTGTTGGCTCTGGCCTGGGCCAGGCGCGTGTCAGAATTGGTGGCTTTATCCTGTAAAAGCCCTTATCTGAGTTTCCATTCGGACAGGGCGGAATTGAGGACTCGTCCTCAGTTTCTCCCTAAGGTGGTTTCAGCGTTCACCTGAACCAAACCTATTGTGGTGCCTGCGGCTACTAGGGACTTGGAGGACTCCAAGTTGCTAGACGTTCTCAGGACCCGGAAAATATATGTTTCCAGGACGGCTGGAGTCAGGAAATCTGACTCGCTGTTTATCCTGTATGCACCCAACTAGCTGGGTGCTCCTGCTTCTAAGCAGACTATTGCTCGTTGGATTTGTAGTACAATTCAGCTTGCACATTCTGTGGCAGGCCTGCCACAGCCAAAAAAAAATAAAAAAAAATCTGTAAATGCCCACTCCACAAGGAAGGTGGGCTCATCTTGGGCAGCTGCCAAGGGGTCTCGGCTTTACAACTTTGCCGAGCAGTTACTTGGTCAGGAGCAAATACGTTTGTAAAATTCTACAAATTTGATACCCTGGCTGAGGAGGACCGGGAGTTCTCTCATTGGGTGCTGCAGAGTCATCCGCACTCTCCCGCCCGTTTTGGGAGCTTTGGTATAATCCCCATGGTCCTTACGGAGTTCCCAGCATCCACTAGGACGTCAGAGAAAATAAGAATTTACTTACCGATAATTCTATTTCTCGTAGTCCGTAGTGGATGCTGGGCGCCCATTCCAAGTGCGGATTGTCTGCAATACTGGTACATAATTATTGTTACCAAAAAATTCGGGTTATTGCTGTAGTGAGCCATCTTTTCTAGAGGCTCCTCTATTATCATGCTGTTAACTGGGTTCAGATCACAAGTTGTACGGTGTGATTGGTGTGGCTGGTATGAGTCTTACCCGGGATTCAAAATCCTTCCTTATTGTGTACGCTCGTCCGGGCACAGTATCCTAACTGAGGTCTGGAGGAGGGTCATAGGGGGAGGAGCCAGTGCACACCAGGTGATCCTAAAGCTTTCTTTAGATGTGCCCAGACTCCTGCGGAGCCGCTATCCCCCATGGTCCTTACGGAGTTCCCAGCATCCACTACGGACTACGAGAAATAGAATTATCGGTAAGTAAATTCTTATTATTACAGTGCGGTGAGGTCAGTGGCTGACTTATACAAGGGTGAAGGCGAGGTGATGACGGGGCGAGCCGTGATTGGCGCCATTTTTTAAACTGGTACCGCTCCACAGCCAAATTCTGCAGAATGGCAGGTAGGGATCTCTTATCCCTACCTGCCACTATGGCTATTACCTCCTCCGCATCCCGTGCCGCTGCCAATGACTCCTGCATCTCCGCCGCGTTCTGCCATGCCCACCCAGTGATGACAGCGGATCCAGTAATGAAATATGAATATGTGTCATAAATATCTTCTTTGTATTATTTCTCTATCGTCCTAGTGGATGCTGGGGTTCCTGAAAGGACCATGGGGAATAGCGGCTCCGCAGGAGACAGGGCACAAAAGTAAAGCTTTCCGATCAGGTGGTGTGCACTGGCTCCTCCCCCTATGACCCTCCTCCAAGCCAGTTAGATTTTTGTGCCCGGCCGAGAAGGGTGCAATCTAGGTGGCTCTCCTAAAGAGCTGCTTAGAGAAAGTTTAGCTTAGGTTTTTTATTTTACAGTGAGTCCTGCTGGCAACAGGATCACTGCAACGAGGGACTTAGGGGAGAAGAAGTGAACTCACCTGCGTGCAGGATGGATTGGCTTCTTGGCTACTGGACATCAGCTCCAGAGGGACGATCACAGGTACAGCCTGGATGGTCACCGGAGCCTCGCCGCCGGCCCCCTTGCAGATGCTGAAACATGAAGAGGTCCAGAATCGGCGGCAGAAGACTCCTCAGTCTTCTAAAGGTAGCGCACAGCACTGCAGCTGTGCGCCATTTTCCTCTCAGCACACTTCACACGGCAGTCACTGAGGGTGCAGGGCGCTGGGAGGGGAGCGCCCTGGGAGGCAAATGAAAACCTATTTGGCTAAAATACCTCACATATAGCCTCCGGGGCTATATGGAGATATTTAACCCCTGCCAGAATACACTAAAGAGCGGGAGACGAGCCCGCCGGAAAAGGGGCGGGGCCTATCTCCTCAGCACACAGCGCCATTTTCCTTACACAGCTCCGCTGGTCAGGACGGCTCCCAGGTCTCTCCCCTGCACTGCACTACAGAAACAGGGTAAAACAAGAGAGGGGGGGCAAAATAGTGGCAAAAATTATATTATAAAAGCAGCTATACAGGGAGCACTTATTATAAGGCTATCCCTGTCATATATAGCGCTTTTGGTGTGTGCTGGCAAACTCTCCCTCTGTCTCCCCAAAGGGCTAGTGGGGTCCTGTCTTCGTTAAGAGCATTCCCTGTGTGTCTGCTGTGTGTCGGTACGTGTGTGTCGACATGTATGAGGACGATATTGGTGTGGAGGCGGAGCAATTGCCAAATATGGGGATGTCACCTCCTAGGGGGTCGACACCAGAATGGATGCCTTTATTTATGGAATTACGGGATAGTGTCAACACGCTAAAGCAGTCGTTTGTCGACATGAGACGGCCGGACAATCAGTTAGTGCCTGTCCAGGCGCCTCAAACACCGTCAGGGGCTGTAAAACGCCCTTTGCCTCAGTCGGTCGACACAGACCCAGACACAGGCACTGATTCCAGTGGCGACGGTGACGAATCAACCGTATTTTCCAGTAGGGCCACACGTTATATGATTTTGGCAATGAAGGAGGCGTTACATTTAGCTGATACTACTGGTACCACTAAACAGGGTATTATGTGGGGTGTGAAAAAACTACCTATAGTTTTTCCTGAATCAGAAGAACTAAATGATGTATGTGATGAAGCGTGGGTTGCCCCCGATAAAAAGATGCTAATTTCAAAGAAGTTATTAGCTTTATACCCTTTCCCGTCAGAGGTTAGGGCGCGCTGGGAAACACCTCCTAGGGTGGATAAGGCGCTCACACGCTTATCTAAACAAGTGGCGTTACCCTCTCCTGAGACGGCCGCACTTAAAGATCCAACAGATAGGAGGATGGAAAATATCCAAAAAAGTATATACACACATACAGGTGTTATACTACGACCAGCTATAGCGTCAGCCTGGATGTGCAGTGCTGGAGTAGTTTGGTCAGAGTCCCTGATTGAAAATATTGATACCCTGGATAGGGACAATGTTTTACTGTCTTTAGAGCAAATAAAGGATGCATTTCTTTATATGCGTGATGCACAGAGGGATATCTGCACACTGGCATCACGGGTAAGTGCTATGTCCATTTCGGCCAGAAGAAGTTTATGGACGCGACAGTGGTCAGGCGATGCGGACTCAAAACGGCATATGGAAGTTTTGCCGTATAAAGGGGAGGAGTTATTTGGAGTCGGTCTATCAGATTTGGTGGCCACGGCTACAGCCGGGAAATCCACCTTTTTACCTCAAGCTACTCCCCAACAGAAAAAGACACCGACTTTTCAACCGCAGTCCTTTCGTTCCTTTAAAAACAAGAGAGCAAAGGGATATTCATATCTGCCACGAGGCAGAGGAAGGGGGAAGAGACACCAACAGGCAGCTCCTTCCCAGGAACAGAAGCCCTCCCCCGCTTCTACAAAAGCCTCAGCATGACGCTGGGGCTTCTCAAGCGGACTCGGGGGCGGTGGGCGGTCGTCTCAAGCATTTCAGCGCGCAGTGGGCTCACTCGCAGGTAGATCCCTGGATCCTGCAGATAATATCTCAGGGGTACAGGTTGGAACTAGAGACAGATCCGCCTCGCCGTTTCCTGAAGTCTGCTTTACCAACGTCCCCCTCCGAAAGGGAGACGGTTTTGGAAGCCATTCACAAGCTGTACTCTCAGCAGGTGATAGTCAAGGTACCTCTTCAACTACAGGGAAAGGGGTATTATTCCACTCTATTTGTGGTACCGAAGCCGGACGGCTCGGTAAGACCTATTCTAAATCTGAAGTCCTTGAACCTGTACATAAAGAAGTTCAAGTTCAAAATGGAGTCACTCAGAGCAGTGATAGCGAACCTGGAAGAAGGGGACTTTATGGTGTCCTTGGACATCAAGGATGCGTACCTCCACGTTCCAATTTACCCCTCACACCAGGGGTACCTCAGGTTCGTTGTACAAAACTGTCACTATCGGTTTCAGACGCTGCCGTTCGGATTGTCCACGGCACCTCGGGTCTTTACAAAGGTAATGGCCGAGATGATGATTCTTCTTCGAAGAAAAGGCGTATTAATTATCCCATACTTGGACGATCTCCTAATAAGGGCAAGGTCCAGAGAACAGCTAGAGAGGGGATTAGCACTGTCTCAAGAAGTGCTAAAACAGCACGGCTGGATTCTGAATATTCCAAAATCCCAGTTAATGCCGACAACTCGTCTGCTGTTCCTAGGGATGATTCTGGACACGGTTCAGAAAAAGGTTTTTCTCCCGGAGGAAAAAGCCAAGGAGTTGTCCGAGCTTGTCAGGAACCTCCTAAAACCAGGAAAGGTGTCTGTACATCAATGCACAAGAGTCCTGGGAAAAATGGTGGCTTCTTACGAAGCAATTCCATTCGGCAGATTCCATGCACGAATTTTCCAGAGGGATCTGTTAGACAAATGGTCAGGGTCGCATCTTCAGATGCACCAGCGGATAACCCTGTCTCCAAGGACAAGGGTATCTCTTCTGTGGTGGTTGCAGAGTGCTCATCTGTTGGAGGGCCGCAGATTCGGCATACAGGATTGGATCCTGGTGACCACGGACGCCAGCCTGAGAGGCTGGGGAGCAGTCACACAAGGAAGAAACTTCCAGGGAGTGTGGACGAGCCTGGAAACGTCTCTTCACATAAACATTCTGGAACTAAGAGCAATCTACAATGCTCTAAGCCAGGCAGAACCTCTGCTTCAAGGAAAACCGGTGTTGATCCAGTCGGACAACATCACGGCAGTCGCCCATGTGAACAGACAGGGCGGCACAAGAAGCAGGAGTGCAATGGCAGAAGCTGCAAGGATTCTTCGCTGGGCAGAGAATCATGTGATAGCACTGTCAGCAGTGTTCATCCCGGGAGTGGACAACTGGGAAGCAGACTTCCTCAGCAGACACGACCTTCACCCGGGAGAGTGGGGACTTCATCCGGAAGTCTTCCACATGCTGGTAACCCGTTGGGAAAGACCAATGGTGGACATGATGGCGTCTCGCCTCAACAAAAAACTGGACAGGTATTGCGCCAGGTCAAGAGATCCGCAGGCAATAGCTGTGGACGCGCTGGTAACGCCTTGGGTGTACCAGTCGGTGTATGTGTTTCCTCCTCTGCCTCTCATACCAAAAGTATTGAGAATTATACGGCAAAGAGGCGTAAGAACGATACTAGTGGTTCCGGATTGGCCAAGAAGGACTTGGTACCCGGAACTTCAAGAGATGATCACGGAAGATCCGTGGCCTCTACCTCTAAGGAGGGACTTGCTTCAGCAGGGTCCCTGTCTGTTTCAAGACTTACCGCGGCTGCGTTTGACGGCATGGCGGTTGAACGCCGGATCCTAAAGGAAAAAGGCATGCCGGAAGAAGTCATTCCTACTTTGATTAAAGCAAGGAAGGAAGTAACCGTGCAACACTATCACCGCATTTGGCGAAGATATGTTGCGTGGTGCGAGGATCGGAGTGCTCCGACGGAGGAATTTCAACTGGGTCGATTCCTACATTTCCTGCAATCAGGATTGTCTATGGGTCTCAAATTGGGATCTATTAAGGTTCAAATTTCGGCCCTGTCGATTTTCTTTCAAAAAGAATTGGCTTCAGTTCCTGAAGTCCAGACTTTTGTTAAGGGAGTGCTGCATATACAGCCTCCTGTGGTGCCTCCAGTGGCACCGTGGGATCTCAATGTGGTTTTGGAATTTCTAAAATCTCATTGGTTTGAACCACTAAAAAAGGTGGATTTAAAATATCTCACATGGAAAGTGACCATGTTACTAGCCCTGGCTTCGGCCAGGAGAGTGTCAGAACTGGCAGCTTTATCTTACAAAAGCCCATATCTGATTTTCCATTCGGACAGGGCAGAACTGCGGACTCGTCCGCATTTTCTCCCTAAGGTGGTGTCAGCATTTCATCTGAACCAGCCTATTGTAGTGCCTGCGGCTACAAGTGACTTGGAGGACTCCAAGTTACTGGACGTTGTCAGAGCATTAAAAATATTTATTGCAAGGACAGCTGGAGTCAGAAAATCTGACTCGTTGTTTATATTGTATGCACCCAACAAGATGGGTGCTCCTGCGTCTAAGCAGACGATTGCTCGTTGGATCTGTAGCACAATCCAACTTGCACATTCTGTGGCAGGCCTGCCACAGCCTAAATCTGTAAAGGCCCACTCCACAAGGAAGGTGGGCTCATCTTGGGCGGCTGCCCGAGGGGTTTCGGCATTACAACTTTGCTGAGCAGCTACGTGGTCAGGGGAGAACACGTTTGTAAAATTTTACAAATTTGATTCTCTGGCTAAGGAGGACCTGGAGTTCTCTCATTCGGTGCTGCATAGTCATCCGCACTCTCCCGCCCGTTTGGGAGCTTTGGTATAATCCCCATGGTCCTTTCAGGAACCCCAGCATCCACTAGGACGATAGAGAAAATAAGAATTTACTTACCGATAATTCTATTTCTCGGAGTCCGTAGTGGATGCTGGGCGCCCATCCCAAGTGCGGATTATCTGCAATAATTGTACATAGTTATTGTTAACTAATTCGGGTTATTGTTAAGAAGCCATCTTTCAGAGGCTCCTCTGTTATCAAACTGTTAACTGGTTTTGATCACAAGTTGTACGGTGTGATTGGTGTGGCTGGTATGAGTCTTACCCGGGATTCAAAATTCCTCCCTTATTGTGTACGCTCGTCCGGGCACAGTACCTAACTGGCTTGGAGGAGGGTCATAGGGGGAGGAGCCAGTGCACACCACCTGATCGGAAAGCTTTACTTTTGTGCCCTGTCTCCTGCGGAGCCGCTATTCCCCATGGTCCTTTCAGGAACCCCAGCATCCACTACGGACTCCGAGAAATAGAATTATCGGTAAGTAAATTCTTGTTTTTAATCACAGTGCCTCCCCTGCCTGTATTTCCCTGATATAGATAGATAGATAGATAGATAGAATTTTGTAATGTGTGTGCGTCTGTCTGTCTCTAGGTCTCTCCCTCTCGGGTATATTTAATAAGCCGTCTATTAATTTGTTGTGCTTGAACATTAGCTATGAACTTTAAGATAGCTTATCAACTAAAAATAAAGACACACACAACTGGGTTGGATTAAATGGTCATTAAATTATTCATTATTCGTAGTGGGTGGCCAGGAAGACGCTACAACTAACCAGCTCTACTCGCAGATCTTATAAAATGGCGGTGACTAAACGCCCCAACTGAAATGGCGACGACTGAAATGCCATATATATATATATATATATAATATAATATATATAAAAAATGTATATAAATAAAATATTACACTGCTCAAAAAAATAATGGGAACACTAAAATAACACATCCTAGTTCTGAATGAATGAAATATTGTTATTAAATACTTTGTTCTTTACATAGTTGAATGTGCTGACAACAAAATCACACAAAAATTATCAATGGAAATCAAATTTATTAACCCATGGAGGTCTGGATTTGGATTCACACTCAAAATGAAAGTGGAAAAACACACTACAGGCTAAACCAACTTTGATGTAATGTCCTTAAAACAAGTCAAAATGAGGCTCAGTAGTGTGTGTGACCTCCACGTGCCTGTATGACCTCCCTACAACGCCTGGGCATGCTCCTGATGAGGTGGCGGATGGTCTCCTGAGGGATCTCCTCCCAGACCTGGACTAAAGCATCCGCCAACTCCTGGACAGTCTGTGGTGCAACAAGGGTTGGTGGATGGAGTGAGACATGATGTCCCAGATGTGCTCAATTGGATTCAGGTCTGGGGAACGGGCGGGCCAGTCCATAGCATCAATGCCTTCGTCTTGCAGGTCTAGCATTGTCTTGCATTAGGAGGAACCCAGGGCCAACCGCACCAGCATATGGTCTCCAAGGGGTCTGAGGATCTCATCTCGGTACCTAATGGCAGTCAGGCTACCTCTGGCGAGCACATGGAGGGCTGTGCGGCCCCCCCAAAAAATGCCACCCAACACCATTACTGACCCGCTGCCAAACCGGTCATGCTGGAGGATGTTGCAGGCAGCAGAACATTCTCCTTTGCGTCTCCAGACTCTGTCACGTCTGTCACATGTGCTCAATGAGAACCTGCTTTCATCTGTGAAGAGCACAGGGCGCCAGTGGTGAATTTGCCTATCTTGGTGTTTTCTGGCAAATGCCAAACGTCCTGCACGGTGTTGGGCTGTAAGCAAAACCCCCACCTGTGGACGTCGAGCCCTCATACCACCCTCATGGAGTCTGTTTCTGATTGTTTGAGTAGACACATGCACATTTGTGGCTTGCTGGAGGTCATTTTGCAGGGCTCTAGCAGTGCTCCTCCTGTTCCTCCTTGCACAAAGGCGGAGGTAGCGGTCCTGCTGCTGGGTTGTTGCCCTCCTACGGCCTCTTCCACGTCTCCTGATGTACTGGCCTATCTCCTGGTAGCGCCTCCATGCTCTGGACACTACGCTGACAGACACAGCAAACCTTCTTGCCACAGCTCGCATTGATGTGCCATCCTGGATGAGCTGCACTACCTGAGCCACTTGTGTGGGTTGTAGGGAGGTCATACAGGCACGTGGAGGCCACACACACTACTGAGCCTCATTTTGACTTGTTTTAAGGACATTACATCAAAGTTGGATCAGCCTGTAGTGTGTTTTTCCACTTTAATTTTGAGTGTGACTCCAAATCCAGACCTCCATGGGTTAATAAATTTGATTTCCATTGATAATTTTTGTGTGATTTTATTGTCAGCACATTCAACTATGTAAAGAACAAAGTATTTAATAAGAATATTTCATTCATTCAGATCTAGGATGTTATTTTAGTGTTCCCTTTATTTTTTTGAGCAGTGTATTATACCAGCATAAAATCTAATTGTGAAGGTCTCACCACCCCTTACTATAGCACAGTGAGGACGCTCCCCAAGGAAGCGTCCATGGCCCCCACCACAAGGGCAGGACACACTCTCCATCCTTCGAAAGGGGTAAGTGCCCCACAACACCACTTATGCTACACGTTTCTGCTGGCCAGTAGCGCCATCCCACCCACTAATTCAGAAACAAACGATATTAGTAAGCCAAATTAAAGAGTCAATAGGGCGGGTGGGTGGGCTTCTAATCCGACAAGAGGAATGATCTTGGTAAGCTTCTCCTTACATACACTAACATCACCGCCCCTAATCAGCTCCTAACTGCCATTTTTCAAACACAGCCTGCAACATGGTAGTTAGGACCTGATTGGCTGGTACTTTTTCACTCTCCATTTTATCACTTTCCAAGCGATGATGCATCTAGCCCATAGTCTTAGCATCTGGAGAAGCAATTATTGGGCCCTGTCTGTCACCCCAGAAACCTGCTTTAAACACTAGCCACCAGGATTAAATGATGAAATGTAGGCATGTTGGCTATGTATACTAGCCACCAGAAATGGGGGAGTTGCATCGCACTAGATATTTATTGTGTACTACCTGTGAAATTGTGTTTTTTTTTTTTTTGTCCTTATTTATACTAAAAACATCCAAGTTAATCTGTGGTGTGTACAGCACAATATAATGACACTATGTAATATGTGCGCTGCATGGTTGGGTAA